>NC_045432.1:9920239-9968458 GCF_902635505.1 Sarcophilus harrisii
AAAACAATTCTCAAAGTTCAAGAAAGAAAGCAACGTACTAGATGATTTTATGAGATGAATGGAGTTCTAATAGTTAAATCAGGGAGGAAAGAAAGCCAAGGAAAGCAAGACACCAATATCATTTATGGTTATAAGTTCAAACATTTTAAATTTAAATGTTGTCAAAGAGGCAGCAGTGTTTCATCCAAGATATCACTGTTTGGTACCGTTTTGGAAATGCTATCGATAGGAATAAGGAAAGAAGAAAATTATAGGAAAAAAGAGAGAAGCAAAGAGGAAATATCATCAATAAAGATGATATTTGAGATAATTAATACCTTTAATAAAATTGTTGACTATGGAATAAACCCACAAAAATCCACATTAAAAAACAGTAACAAAATCTAAGGCTCTAACAGAAAGGGAAATCCCATTTCAAAAATATTTAGAATGTATGAAATATTTGAGGAGCAGCCTATCAGAGTATATTAAAATTTATACAGATTAGATTAAAAATTCTTCCTTAAAGACAAAAGAAGAACCTAACTTGCAGGAAAAATTATTTAGTACTCTTCTCTGGCCTGTGCCAATATTATAAAAAAGGGAAATACTACCGAAGTAAATTACCCTTTAAATGCCATATCAATCCAGTATGCCACAAATATACTTTGTAGAACTTGGAGGAAAAAAAAGTTTCCTTTGGAGGAACAAAATAGGTAATATGTGAATTAAATTAAAAAGTAAGAATAATAATGAGAAATGAGAAAAGGAGAATAAAAAGTGAATACCATTTCTGAAGCAGTATTCATCAAAACCTTGTGATAGTGGTTAAAACAGAGAGAATTTGATCAATGGTAGAGACCAGACAAGGGAGAATTAGAAAAATAGGGCTCGCCAAATCAGTGTTCAAAAACCAGAAAGCAAAACTACCTGGGAAAGAAGTGCTTTTTGATTAAAAAAACTGGTAGGAAAAAGGAAGCAGTTTCACCATATTCCCTAAAAATTCTAAATGGATACATGGCTTTAATCTGACAGATCATACCATAATAATATTAAAGGCTTTCATATACCTATCTCACATAGGAAAAATACCTGTATTTTTTTTCACAAGACAATTGGGGTTGTTAGTTGTCTAGGGTCATAGAAGTAGTAAGTGTTAAGTGTCTGAGGTCGAATTTGAACTCTGGTCCTCCTGACTTGAGAGCCAGTACACTTTCCACTGTATCATCTAACTGCCCCAATGGATATATTTTTAACCAAACAAGGGATTGAGGCAATTACAAAAGCTAGATTAGACAACCTTGATTACATGAACCTGAAAAGCTTCTGAATAATCCAAATGAAAGCATCTCTCTAATATGAGAAGGGAAGCCATTAAGTTAGGGGGAAAATAAACCTTAGTATCAAATTTTTCTAATAAAGCTTTGATATATATATACACAACTCACATCTGCAAGTATTACTATGTATGTATATGTGTACATGTACATATATATATACACATTTTTGTGTGTATGTCTATCTATGTATGAATATATTTTTCTTTCTACCTGTGACCAAAAGATATTCCCTAAGAGACAAGTGGCCAAAATACATAAACAGCTCTCAACAGAACTGAACATTATTAATGGTCGTGAGAAAGCATGCTGCCAATCCCTAGTAATAAGAGAAAGGCTAACCAGGCCTATCCCCATGTTTTACCACACACTTGGCAAATTCTCAAAGAGGACAAATGTTGTGGGGATTGTGGGAAGATATGCACCCCAGTGCCTTGTTGGTGTGCATTAGTTCAAACATTTTAAAAAGCCACCTGGGATTATCCAAATAAAATTACTAAAATATCTATAGCATGAAAACCAGAGAGGCCAAAACCAAGTGTGTAAGCTAACATCACTAATAAGTCCCCACATATGCCAAAATATGATGTTGTTTGTGTGTTGCTGTTTCTGTGTCTATGTGTATGAAATATCAAATTTGAATAGAAGCCTAAAGGCAAAATAAAAAATAGAGGACATTGTTTGAAATGAAGCATTCTTTGTGGTAGCAAAAAATAAAAAAATTTTTAAAAAACTAGGAAAAACCCAGAATTTTCACTGACAAACAGTAAGGAATAGTAAAGGAAAGTCATAAAGTATGCTGTGTAGACATGAAATGATGACTATGCTGCATGCACTGATGCATAGTGAAGAAAGGAGAGACCAGAAAACAGCAACACAATTCTAGAAAAAAAAATGTAAATGGAAAGAACCAGAAAACAATGAAAAGTGCATTTTACCAAATGAGAGAGAATAAGCAGGCTCCCAAAGAAAAATATGAAAAGACTGCTCCACCCCCTTCCTCTATGGAGGTGGAAGTGCACAGGTGAGGAGCATGAATATATATTTTGGACCCTTTGATATAATGATCCCTTAGAAAATGTTGTACTCTTTCTTGTTAGGGCCCTCTATCCTCAGGGGGAGGATAAGAGGCATATGTGAGAAAGATGGTAAAAAGCAGAAAACAGAGGTGAATACAAGTGAGGAGGTGAAGGGGACACCTAATTTGGAAGCCTGAATGGCAACTGGGAAGATGGAGATACATCAACGGTGATGGGGAAAAATAGAAAGGGATTTTGGTCCAAATCATCACAAGACACCACTGTAGTTATTCTACTATGTTTATTGATGTTGTTTTATTTTATTACATATCGATGTATTATTTGTCATTATATAGGCTAATGAATGTCTTGTGCCCTTTATGTATGTATGTTTGTGTTTATGTGTCCATCCCAATATTTTACCTAAAAAGGAGACTTTGTGTACACAAAATGATTTTTAAGAAAATTGCAGTCTTTTGTTTGTCTTTGTGGAGTGCTATTCATATTAAGCGTGCTGTGGGTAGTTGTGTGCGTGTCAGTTGGCTTGAATGCTGTATGTAGACTTTTAGTAGGGACTAAACTGCATCAGGGAATCAGCTCCAATTATCCTGACCTGTATCTGAGCCACTGGACTCAGATGGTCCTGGAGGGAAAATGAGGCTGACCTTTTCTCAGCCCTCCCTCACTTAAATCAAATTTTATGGCTTGTCATGGCATCCTCTCTCTGAAGTCATGGTCCTCTTTGAGAAAGAAGGACAAATAGCAATAGCAGCCACATGCTTGTGCAAATAGCTGGTAACTGAAGAGCCTGGGTAAAAGGAGATATTGGAGGCTCACTAGATACAGATTTCTTTGTGTGTCTTTTGTCCAAGTTTGTGTCTCAAGGATCTGTGTGCTGTAATTGTGCCCACTGAGTTCAGAAGGAAAATACCTTCCTGGTAAATCTACTGCTCTGTATCTTGGATTTACTTTATTTAGTTCTTTAAGCCTTCATAATAAGTCTCTTGTTCCTGATTCCTGAATTTTGGTTTAAATATTTGTATAAATTCTGAAATACTCCAACAAATTTGCTCTAAGTTAACATTTTTAGAATTTGCTTGAATACCAACACTTCATCAAAATATTATTGATTGTGTAACAGCCAGGAAAGGTCTTTTTTCTGATTAGAGAAAAGTTTTTAAGGAGTTAAAAAAAAATCAAAGCCTCTATTTTACATGTTAACTCTTTCCTGATCATGAAAAGGAAAAAGTTTGTGAGCCAAGAACGACCAGAAAGCTTATAGATTTGATTAGAAAAATCTAGTTAGATATTTGGAGAGTCTTATAAATAAAGTTTAAGGCAAGATCAATTTTAGACATTTCTTTTTGTATTCATGTATCTATTGAAATGAGAAATTTTGATGGAATTAGCAGATTCATGCCCATTTTGTAGTAGATTTATGATTTGACCTTAAAAATCATCTTGCTTCTTGTCCTTAAAAAGCTTATATAAGTAAAGCAATTTAAAATATACATGATATTTATTTAGAAAAATTCTGATTTCTTCTGTTGAATTGTTTTAACACACAGTTAAGGAGGAAATAAAATATTGTTATAAAAAGAATTTAATTTTATTGAATAGACAAATTTTTGTAAGCTGTTACAGATTTTTATAACTGCTAAAAAGCATCTGAAAAAAGTTTTTTGAATTGCTCGCCATTTTTTAGGGCGTAACACAATTGTAACTGACCATAATTTAACAAAGCATAATTGTTATAAATATGTCAAGAGTCATTATTGCACCCTATTGCATTATTGCATCTCTTATTGAGAATAAGGCTTTAGCAAGTCATTGGTTTTAACAACTATGTATGTTATTAAATTATATATTGAGCTTCTGTGTGATACCCTTTTTTTAATAGCCTTTTATTTACAGGATATATGCATGGGTAACGTTACAGCATTAACAATTGCCAAACCTCTTATTCCAATTTTTACCTCTTACCCCCACCCCTCCCCTAGATGGCAGGATGACCAGTAGATGTTAAATATATTAAAATATAAATTAGATACACAATAAGTCTACATGACCAAAACGTTATTTTCTGTACAAAAAGAATCAGACTCTGAAATAGTGTACAATTAGCTTGTGAAGGAAATCAAAAATGCAGGTGTCCATAAATAGAGGGATTGGGGGAATTCAATGTAATGGTTTTTAGTCATCTCCCAGAGTTCTTTCTCTGGGCGTAGCTGGTTCAGTTCATTCCTGCTCCATTGGAAATGATTTGGTTGATCTCGTTGCTGAGGATGGCCTGGTCCATCAGAATTGGTCATCATATAGTATTGTTGTTGAAGTATATAATGATCTCCTGGTCCTGCTCATTTCACTCAGCATCAGTTCGTGTAAGTCTCTCCAGGCCTTTCTGAAATCATCCTGTTGGTCATTTCTTACAGAACAGTAATATTCCATAATATTCATATACCACAATTCATTCAGCCATTCTCCAACTGATGGGCATCCACTCAGTTTCCAGTTTTTAGCCTGTGTGATACCCTTTGAAAATAGATCCAGATATAATTAAATTCATTCTGGTTTCATTTTAAATTAAAATGTGTCTCTTCTAATAAGATGTTTGTGATGAGTCAGGATTTGTTCCACTCTTTGACATCAAACAAAATATTAAAATGGCACGGTTCTAAAACTGTGTTGATTGCATGATCTTAAAAACAAGTTAGCTCAGTTTACCAATTTGTACTGTAAATAAATACAAGACCTAACATGAATTTGCTAAATCACAGTGTTAGACCTATTGTGAAAATTAAAGTCTTGATTCTTTTGGATTAAATTATTATAGATTCAATTGTTTTTAAAGTGATACAAATAAATTCCTGTTACCTTTGTTTTTCAATTTTTAAAAGGTTGCTTCACCTATATGTTACTTTTGGCTAATTGAAACTCTGATGAAATGTGTGTTGTAATACCTTTTCAACCTATGAAGATTATGATGTTTTATTTTATTTTTTCACATTTTAATAGTATTTTATTTTTCCAAATACATGCAAAGATAGTCGTCAACATTCACCTCTACAAAACATTGTGTTCCCAATTTTTTGCCCTCTCTTCACCTCTCCCTCTCCACAAAACAGTAAGAAATCTGATAGAGATTTATGTAATGTTCAATGTTTAATGTGTTTAATGTTTAATGTGCAATTCCTCTAAACGTATTTACATATTCTTCATGCTGTGCAAGAAAAATCAGGTCAGCAACTCTGATGGAGGTGGCTCTTTTCAACAGTGAGGTGATCTGGGCCAATTCCAATAGATTTGTGATGGAGAGAGAAATCCACATCTAGAGAGAAGACAATGGGGACTGAATGTGGCCCACAACATAGGATTTTCACCTTTTTTGTTGTGTTTCCTCGTGATTTTTTTCTAATTTTTTTTGATCTGATTTTTCTTGTGCAGTATGATAATGGTGGAAATACATGGAAAAGAATTGCACGTGTTTAATATATATTGGATTACTTGCCGTCTAGGGGAGAGAGTGGAGGGAAGGGAGGGAGAAGAATTGGGAACACAAGGTTTTGCAAGGGTGAATATGACAATTATCTTCACATGTATTTTGAAAACAAAAGGGTATTATTTAAAAAGAAAAGAAAAATCAGGTGAAAAGGGAAAAATGAGAAAGAAAAAGCACAACCAAAAAGGTGAAAATACTATGCGTTGAGCCACATTCAATCTCAATCGTTTTCTCTCAGAATGTGGATGACAGTTTCCAGAGAATTGTGATTTTAAAAATATTTGTGAGGGCAAAGTCAGAAGAACTTTCAGTCCTGTGGAAAACCTGTTTTGGTTTATTTGGGAAATGGGATCCCCATCCCCAATCACCCCTCAAATGGAGGGGGAAATTTAATGTCTATTTGTGGTACAGAATTTAATTATATGCTAAGTTGTAATTGTGGAGTTATACTTGGAGTAATGAAGTTATACCTTTAACCACCTTAATCTTCTCATACTTCGGTCTTAGAAATAGATTTGCTTTAAATGAGTTAATAATAATATCCTATATCCATGATCTTTGTGAATTTATAGAATACGATTACTTCATTAAATTCTAATGACTGCCTTGTACATCAAGTTGAATTTTAAGCTGTGTTTGAGAATGAGTACTCACACAAGGAAAGACTGGTATGTAAAACCTTTTGTGTGGATTTTTAAAAGGACGCCTCCCTTTTGTTTGCTAGCTAATTTATTGCAACAACTTGAGAATTTTGGTGATAATTATATCTGTGTCTATACTGATTAATAAGATTGTGCTGTTTGAGGTAAATCCTTTTGGGACCCTAAATTAGTTTTTTTGTTTGGTTGTGTTGGTTTTTTTACTTTTCTTATTTATTTCCTATCTCCCTAGTTACATTTAAAACATTTTTAAACATTTTGTAAAACTTTTGAATTCCAGATTCTCTGACTTTTCCCTACTCCCAACCCTCAATAAGAGGTTTCTTAGATCCTAAGAAATTAAATGAGAACATGGAAAGTTATGCAAAACACTTCCATAAAAGTCATGTTGTTAAAGAAACATAGATTGCCCACCCTAAAAAAAACTCTGAAGAAAAGCTGAGAGAGAGAGAGAGAGAGAGAGAGAGAGAGAGAGAGAGAGAGAGAGAGAGAGAGAGAGAGAGAATGTGATCAATTTGTATTCAGACACAATCATTTCTTTCTCTGAGTATGGATAGGATTTTGGCCATAAGTCTTTCAGAATAGTCATGGATCATTGTACTTCTGAGAATAGCCAAGTCATTTAGAGCTGGTCATCCCAGGACATTGCTATGACTTTGTTTTTTTTTTTTTTTTTTTTTTATTTACGGGATATATACATGGGTAACTTTACAGCATTAACAATTGCCAAACCTCTTGTTCCAATTTTTCACCTCTTACCCCCACCCTCCCTAGATGGCAGGATGACCAGTAGATGTTAAATATATTAAAATATAACTTAGATATACAATAAGTATACATGACAAAACATTATTTTGTTGTACAAAAGAATCAGACTCTGAATTATTGTACAATTAGCTTGTGAAGGAAATAAAAATGCAGGTGGGCATAAATATAGGGACTGGGAATTCAATGTAATGGTTTTTAGTCATCTCCCAGAGTTCTTTTTCTGGGTATAGCTAGTTCAGTTCATTACTGCTCCATTAGAAATGATTTGGTTGATCTCGTTGCTGAGGATGGCCTGATCTATCAGGACTGGTCATCATCTAGTATTGTTGTTGAAGTATATAATGATCTCCTGGTCCTGCTCATTTCACTTAGCATCAGTTCGTGTAAGTCTCTCCAGGCCTTTCTGAAATCATCCTGTTGGTCATTTCTTACAGAACAGTAATATTCCATAATTTTCATATACCACAATTTATTCATTGCTATGACTTTGTATACAGTATATCTGAATTGGTTTTTTCCCCAGCTTCATTTTCAGGTTTGGTGTGTTCTTGAGCCAATGTTTTCCCCTTCAGGAAAAATGCCAGCAGCAGTGAAGTCTGTGATGGATGGGCAGTGGATATCTTGTCCTGGGGAAAATGCTAGGAGGGTGTCCTTCTGAAGTCTAAAGCCTCTTGATTCAGTTTCCCATGTAACACATTTTCCCACCTGGTTAATTCTGAGGCTGGCTGTGGTATCCTGCCATCACCTGAAATGAAATGGACCTGAGGATGCTCTATTCTGTTATACTGTTAAGTCATTCTGTGCCTTTAAGTTTAAGCCTGGAGGCCCATCACTGACTCTGCTATAGAGGTTCCAAGCTGCTTCCTTCTTTCATAAGAAATCTTTCTAACCAAGTTAAACTGTAATTTCTTTTAATATAGTGAATCCTGTTGTGGCAAAACTTTAGCACTTCCTGCTGTTTTCAGTCTGAGAGTATAGTCATTTCTGTATCCTAAACAACTAAGTAAATAAATATTCAACTTTGTCATATTCCTGTTTATAATTATATATTCAGGAACATGATAAGGCCCTTGAAATGTCTCAAGCAAAATTAGACATTTTTAAATGAGTTCCTTTGTATGTTCCAGGTCATCTTCCACAAAAATCATTTCCTTGTCTATGGTTTTAAATGAGCATTAGGTTTTTATCATTCTCTACTCCTCCTATGGGGGAATTCAGTGGAATTGAATGGGGAATTGATTTGAAATTAATTGAATTCAAGTGGTTCAAATTTGGAATTCTAAATATTTGCAAATTGAGTCAATTTTTGTTAGAAAATTTTATTTTAAAAGGTTTTCAACTTTCAAGGTTTTAAGAATGCTACCTTCTATGATGTTTTTAATATTTAGTTTTTGATTTTTCATCTTGTATTTATTAACTTACATCCTAAGAAATTAAATGATAATAGAGCCAGTGCTTATCTAATGAATTAAGGAGGCACAAAAGACACAGACCCACATGAAGACGTAACAATCAAATTTTAAATTGTTGAGTAAATCAAAGAAAATTTCTTTTACAAAATTATGTGGAACGTAGCAAATACAGAAATACGTTTAGAAGGATTGCACATATTTAATTTATATCAGATTGCTTACAGTCTTGGGGAGGGGGAAGTAAGGGAGGGAGAAAACTTTGGAATACAAAGTCTTACAAAACTGAATGCTGAAAACTATTTTTACATGTATTTGGAGAAATAAAATACTATTGAGAAAAAAATAAATTTCTAAAAATTAAAAGTATCCTTAAAAAGATAATAATGAAACAGCATACCATAATGCAGATAAAACTTATTCATCAGGGCAAATCCTAGCCCTAGAAATATAACTTTACAAAAAAAGGAAAATGGGGGTTAAGGAATTGAACAGGAATCAACATAAATTAGAAAGTCAACAAATGAATAGGCCCACAATAAGCACCAAAGAGAAGATACTGAAAATTAAAAGAAAAACAGACAAACAGGAAATGAAGAGCCTCCTGAAGTGCTCAACAAAACTAAAAACGAATTGTTTAGATAGTATCCTGGGCCAAGCTACAGAAAAAGAAGGTAGGAAATCCAGTCCACCAAAGAGCAAATGAACAAAGGGAAAGCACAACAAAATTCAAAGAAAGAAAAGAATGATCAGAATTTCTTAATACACATTTATATGCCAACAAAATGGAACACACACACACACACACACACACACGCACACACACACACAACCAGAGCAATTCCTTTCAAATACAAAATACCCAGACTAACAGAAGACCAAAGAGAGTGCCAAAAGAACTCAAGCTCAGAAGAGAAAACAGAATTGTGTGTAGAATCTCTCCTCATCTTAAGGGCTTATTTATAGCAGAATCCGAGCAGCCTTTAAAGAACAATTAGCCCCTCATTTCCTAAATTATTCTCAAAATGGAGAAGAAAAGCACCCTCCAGAATTGTTGTGTGAGACTGCTTAATAGAGTCCTAATAACTAAAACAGGAAAGAATAAAGCCAAGGAGGATGAGACATCAATATTATTAGTGAACAGCAATTCAAATGCTTTCAATAAAATCCCATCCAATAAACTGCAGGGATTCATCTATCATTATTTAATGTAACTCTAGAAAAGCTATCAGTAACAATAAGGAAAGAAAAGAAAAGAAACTAAAGACAAAGAGAATCAAAGAATAGACAAAACAACTCTTAGAAATCCTAAGGAATCAGCAAAACACTGACAATTAACCCTTCCATCTTTATTGAAGATAAAGGCTTTCAGGCTATGAAATAAACCCACAAAAATCAACATTTCTTTTAACAACATCAAAATTTAAGAGGCAATAATAGGAAGAGAAGTCTTATTCCAAATACCTACAATATGCACAAAATATTAGGGCATCGATGTACTGAAACAAAAGATCTAGGTAGATTCCATTTTTAAAATTGCCTCAATAGCTACAAGAGTATTTCCTGTCTTGACTCGGCTGTTCCAATGTGATAAGAAAGTGCATACTACCAAAGCAAATTTACAGTTTAAATACCATGCCAATCAGTATGTCAAAAAGACACTTGGTAGAACTTGATTTTTTAAAAGATTTTCTTTGGTGAAACTAAAAGAGCTAGAATATCAAGTGAATAATGAGAAAAGGTAAGAATAAAAAGGAAATACTACTTCCAAAGCAGCACTCGCCATATCTCCATCTGGAACTGGTTAAAAAAATAGAGAAGTGAATGGAAGAGATCAGATAAGGGCAAAAATGAAAAACAATGGAACTCAATAACCCAGTGTTGGATAAATTAGAACAAATAAATTACTTGGCAAATAACTCCTTTTTAATGAAAAAAAACCGCTGGAAAAATTGGAATGCAGTCTGTCAGAATTTATGCCACATCCCCACAATCAGTTCTAAATGAATATATAACCTTAATATTAAAGATCATATCATAAAAATATTAGAAGAGAAGAAACTTAGGTATTTATCTCAGCTGGAAGTAGAACGTGTATTCATCCAACAAGAGAGAGAGGCCATTGTAAAAGAAACTAGATAACTTTGACAATACGAAACTGAAAAATTGAATAAATCATATGAAAGCATCTCTCTATCATAGAAAGGGAAGTGATCACCTAAGAAAAAAATCTTTATATAGAATTTTTCTATTAAGATGGTTTGGTATCAAAATACATCTGCAATTTAAACTTGCAGGTACTAATCTGTATATGTATGTAAATGTACATGTGCATTTATGTACCTGCACATGTATAGATGTGTGTATCCATTTGTCTTTCTACCTATGATCAAAAAGAATTCCTCAAGAGTGGTTTTGTTTGAAACTTAACAAAAAGATAAGCTAAGGTAGGTTTCTCCAGCAAAGTTATGATTTACTAGTAGGAATACTCCCCACCAATAAGGCAGATCTCATGAAGGCAATTGGAGTTAAGTGATCATGAAGGCAATTGGAGTTAAGTGACTTGCTCAG
Source organism: Sarcophilus harrisii (assembly GCF_902635505.1). Lineage (NCBI taxonomy): Eukaryota > Metazoa > Chordata > Mammalia > Dasyuromorphia > Dasyuridae > Sarcophilus > Sarcophilus harrisii. The sequence continues at coordinate 9,931,481 of NC_045432.1, forward strand.
GGTCACACAGCTAGGAAATATTAAGTGTCTGAGGCCAAATTTGAACTCAGGTCCTCCTGACATCAGGGCTGGTGTTCTATCCACTGTACCACCTAGCTGCCACATGCAATGTATTTTTATAAGCATAAAGGACAAAACAGAAATCATTTAATTGGCCAACATCACAGCGATGAAAGGCCCTTATTAGTTGCATCAAATGAAGCAGGAATAGTCCCCACTGATCATGAGGACCACTTTTCACTAACTCTAAGGAATGCCTTTATACATTTATGGATCCTAGTCACTCCCTGCGGTTCCTGATACAGGTAGATTTACTAGTGACTGATGATTTAGTGAGATCACCTTAATTGTTAAAGATGGAACAAAGTTCCTAGTTTCTTGAGGATACTCCATGAACCTTGAAGGAATGATGAGATAAAGTTTTACAAAAGTATTGAGAACATTTCTTTCACAAGAAACAAAACTGAACTTTGGCCTACACAAGCTGCTTTACCCAAGTCTCAGAGAAGAGTCTTCAGGTTTTGAAGGATATTGTTACATTCTGAAATCAAATATAAAATATAGAATTAAAAATTAATGCTCTCACAAGTTGACATTGAATCAGAGTTGTATGGAAAATGGTTCACAAGAGCCTAATACTGAATTTTTATTGTGAACATTTACACCTTAGAAATTGGCAAACAAATCAAGATTTGATTCAATGTTTTGTTGATTGTTTAGACTTAAGAAAATGATGCAGAAAATGTTGATATTGCCTATCAAACTTAAAAATATCATGCATAGGGGCATCTAGGTGGTGCAGTGGAGAGAGCATCAGCCCTGAAGTCCGGAGGACCTGAGTTCAAATTTGGCCTCAGACACTTAACCCTTCCTAGCTGTGTGACCCTGGGCAAGTCACTTACACCCAATTGCCTCAGCAAAAAAAAAGACTAAGTTGCAGGAAGAAAAGAAAAGAAAAATATATTGCATACTTTATAAATATTATGCATACTTTTACCCCTGAAATTCAGTTGCTAAGCATTTATCAGTATGTTACTGCACTGAATCTTTACTGACTGTACTCTTTGGTCTGGTACTTTAGCCTAATGTGCCTAATAGAATCTACTACCCTTTCTATCTTGATCAGAAGAATAGCATGAACGACTTAATCAAGTGTTCCTGAACATTTCTCCATTGTTCATTACTGTCACTGACTCACAAACACCCTGGGATTCCCTGGGTGTTCCCAATTTTAACTTTCTCTGTTCACTAACCATCTCTTTGAATCATCTAGTCCATTCCTTGGCTTAAAATTTCCCTCCCACTCATTCCTTCCAGAGAGTCATTCATTCTTTTGTTTGTTTTGCAAGGCATTTGGGGTTAAGTGACTTGCCCAAGATCACACAGCTAGGAAGTGTTAAGTGTCTGAGGCTGGATTTTAACTCAAGTTCTCTTGACACCTTTATTTACTGGATGGATTTAAACTCGGGTCTCCCTGGCTATCTAGCTGACCCTTAAATAACTGTTTAAAGAATGAATGACTTGGGATTGCACAGTAAATAAAGTAAATACATCCAGTTGTATGACCCTGGACACATCACTTAACTTGTGCCTAAAACAATAAAAGAAAACCCCAAACAATAAAATTATTGACACATTAAAAACCCCAATAATACATTAAATGTTCATTCATGGACCCTCTCCTCTGCAAAAGAATGAGTGTGGGTATCTTTTACATGAAAAATCTTTGTCTGAATTTCCAGTGTCTTCTCATATTCCTTTCCGAGAGTGTTTAGTGAGTGAGTCAAGGTTCAATGTTCTCCACTCTTAATTCTTTAGAGCTTCTTGAAGGCTGGAATCCTCTGTTCTGTAGTGCTGCAGACTTGATCACTTGGATCCACATTTTTCCTGCCTCCTACCCAGCAGCATTGCTTATCTTCTTCATGAGAGGCCTGCTGGATAAAAATCATCTTTTGTGTTTGTTGTCACAATAGTAAGCATGTAAAAATGCTGTCTCTATTATCCACCTACTTGTTTATGAAATGTTGGGATACACCGAAGACACTGGAGTCCTGAGGTATGGGTTGAGGGTTATCCCTGAAGTAATTCAGGCTCAAACTGTCTCCAAATCAAGCAAAAGGCATCTATTTGGGCTTTTAGGGGTATAAGGGTGATGCATTATATGGTCTTCTTTCTCAGGGAGAGAGGGACACTCAGCAGAATAAAGCTAGGGATTATAGATGGAGAAGGTAGGGTAAAAGAGAAGATTTGGGCAAAGCAGGGAAATTGGGCAATCTTAGATACGTTTTGACAACCTGTGATAAGATGGTCATGGAAAAAATCCAGTGATTAGATAGGGTCTCTGATTAGTTTATAGATCTCCCTGCAGAAATTCCCAAGCTTTCTTTGGGAACTTTTGTTTGTAAGGAAAGCAACTTATCTTTTGATTTTGTGAGACGCTAAGCCTACAGCTTGGCCATTCTCTCTGCCTTACCTTATATAAACCCCATTTCCAGCTCCCTCCTTGAATACACCAGCACTTTCTGGTGGCATTCGAAGCTTCAACTCACTTGCCTTTATTAAAGACCTCCATTTGAGTATTGACTGTTTTCACTTCAAATTTACATCGAAGCTATCCCATCTCTATCTTATCTATTGCTACTTATTTGTCTTTTCCATTTTATTATCTATCCTATCTCTGTTCTAACATTCTATCTATATAATCTTTCTTGTATTGTAGAAACAGCAGTAATTGTTCTACCTCTAGTAGATAATTCCCCTTTTTGGTTGTTTTTGAAAGTTAGTGTAGACTGAGAAAAAGTTTCTGCCTAAATCTAGGTAGTCACATGGTCATCATACAACTTGTTGGTCATAGGATCAGAGAGAGTACCCTTTTCTAAGAAGTTTTTTTTGCTTCGTTGTCTTTGATATTTCTCCCCTCTATTCTGTAATTTCATTTTCTAGTTGTTATCAACCTTCAAGTGATATAGAAAAGCTAGTTCTCCTAAAGCTATACTGGATGTCACTGTCCATTCTGTATTCGAAATCAATTGCTTTGGTTTGTTGGAGATCATATTTTCTTTTTAATTTTGGTGTCTTTTGCTTTTTTCCTATCAAGTTTCCTCCACTTTAGTGTTTTTAGATTCTAAATCTGTTTAACAACAAAAATTCATTAATCAGGTTTAAAAAAATTAGAGCCATGTCGAATACTTTCTCTAAAACCACAAAAGAGATATTATTTCTGTTTTGAGAGCTCTAAATCTAGACCTCTGTTTATTTCAAAATTTTTATATTGAGTTCTCACTTCATTTTTGTTTCATGTCTTGGGAGTCCATAGATTTCTGTTTTTCCTCCCAGATATTGGTTCACTTTTAAATAGTATTTGTTAATAAGGTTTCATAATTTCTTTGAGGATTTAGTACATAACCTTCCTTCTAGTTAAATTATTCTTTCCATTGCTTTATCTTTATCTTATTTTAACTATTCACTATTTTTCATCTTGCAATAATAGATTCATTAGTCTTTTCATCCTAATAGTCTCCATTTATTTACCTTCTCACTTCTCTTTCTCTATTGATAAATATATTCATAAGGCTAAGGGATTTAGGGTATACCAGTCTGGGTCCCTGACTTTAGTGGCTCATTGGGGAGCAGAACAGGTAGAAGCTAGATTTTGGTTCCTTTTCTTCAATATTGATGCAGCCTCCCATACCGGGCCCCTGCCTCAGTTCATCCCTTGGCTCTCATTTCCTTCTTTATCTGGACTGAATCAGTATCTACCACTTTTTGAAAGATGAGAGGATAGGGGATATTCCAGAAAGAGTTTTGCAGCCTAATGGGATCCAAAGCATGGTTTGTCCCAGGCAGAAGGCAGTCTCCCCTCCACCTTTCTCATATTGATAAGATTGAGGTAGAGATCAAATGATATCTGGTTTGGCACCAAAGGATGCGATTCAGGAGAGCAACTGGGCTGCAAACGATGAGGTTCCGTAGCAAATCACACATGAGGAATTCACAAGAGCTTTCTCCTTGACAAAAGGTACATGTATTTATGAGAAGAGATTATAGAGAAAATGAAGAGGTAAAATAGGCCCCAGGGGTGGTAAATGTAAAACAGATTTAGGAGAGTATACAGTTAGCAAGGAAAGGGGTTTTAATAATTAACGAGGGAAAAGACAAATTTCCCCATTGGAACTCACAATTAACCAGGAGAAAAGGAATACACCATGAGATAGGAGTATGCCATTGACTGCAGACTAAAGCCCTAGAGGAAGTTAGCACCCTAAAAGAATTAGCTATAAGGCGAAAAACAGCATGAGACATGGGGAAAGGGATGAGAGGAAATACACCACGAGGCATGGAGGAGGGGATGGGAAGAAAGATAGCAGAAGGCAGAACACCGTGTTGGACTAACCCAAAAGACATTCAGCAAAGACGCCACAGGCCAAAGGACGATTTAAAGGGTTTGGCATCATAACTTGGATTTCTGATTGTCTACAGTAAGGTAGAGTTACCCAAGACTTCCACAGGGAGTAGGTTGGTAAGACTGAGCTGATCCTCATCAATGCCCTTACCTGTTTGCCTCAGACAGTTATTATCATCTTATCAACGCTTCAGGCTTTCTCTGCCAACCCAACCTAGTTACCCAGGACCTCATCAATATGACTGGGTAATTGGTATCTGCTGTTTATGGTTCAGGGGAAGGAGGGCAGGGAGTCATTGTTATCATTGTTGCCTGTCCTTCATTTTGGAAAAAGAACGTAACATCGGAGTTGATACCATGACATGCAATTGAATCAGATTTAAGTGAGAGAGGGCTGTGCAAGGTCACCTGCTTCACCTTCCCTCCAGAACCATCCGCGTCCAGTTGCCAGATATAGATCAGGACGACTGGAGATGGCCCTGGATGCAATGACAGACCTTGGCCTTTCTAAGCTGAGGTCTTCCACAGGTCTCACTTGACTGAGGCCACACCCATTCAGTGATTAAGGCTAAGTAACAATTAAGGCAAAGAATCTCCTCTTTCACCTGGTCAAAAATAAATAAATCTAATTAAAATATCAGCAAAATTCCTACAGAAGAGAAAAAGATCCCAAAGTGTGCCTCAGGCACAACCTCACAGGAGCAATTTGTTTATCCTTCTTAAAACATGCAATCATTCAAAACTCAGGGCAGATACTGAATGATTCAAATCTCTTAACATTTCTGCTCAAAATTAGTCTTCTCTCCTTTTTCTTTCCTCATTAAGCTCTGGGAATACTCTTCACAAAATACATTGGTGTGCTAGCTTCTCACAACCTCTTTATAAAGTTGTTTTTATAACATCTCAGTTGTTTGTCACTCAACTAGTCTATGACTCTATCCAGTGATGTCAAACTATAATAAGAATGGATCCCTTGGGAAACACATGTTAATTTAGAAAACTACATATTAACATTATTATCATATTATTAATTAACAATTAACATTATTATATTATTATATTGAATTGTATTTATTTAACATATCCCAATTCAGTTGGGTTCAGACCACACAGGAGTTTTGCCAAGGCAGAGTACAGAGGTCCTGCCATTGTCAAAGGGCCCCAAGACCGTAGATTATGAGCTGAACATTACCGTAGAAGCCATTCATAACCCCTTGGTTTACAGGGATGAGATTGAGACCCAAAGATGGAAAGGAACTTGTTTAAGGACACACAGATGGGAGAGATCATGGCATAGATTTGAACCTAGGACCTTCAGCTCCAAATACAATATTCATCCCACCCCAGGAACAAAGTCTTGGTCCAAGGGATCAGGGATGAAAAGTAGAAAGAGAGCCCTTAGAGACGGTCCATCTACTGCCACCCCCACCTCTGATGATTTTGTTAATTTCACAGAATTCAAATAGTTTAGCCTCCCAAAAGGATAAAGTAGGTTCCATCTCAATAGATTTGACATTTTAAATAGGACTCAACTCCATGGATAATGTACATTACAATTTGGAATATGCAAAGTTGCTAGCTGTGTCTATGATGTTGATTTTAAAAACATTTATTTCAGAGTACAGTTGTTTTAGAGCAGCCAAGTGGTATAGTGGTTAGAGTGCTATGCCTGGGGTCAGGAAGACTCATCTTCCTGAGTTCAAATCTGACTCAGACACTTATTAGCTGGGTGGCTTTGGGCAAGAACCCTGTCTGCCCTGTCTGTCTCCTTTTCTTCACCTGTCAAATCAATAGAAGGAAAAAGCAAACCCCTCCATATCTTTGTCAAGAAAACTCCAAGTGGGGTCGGTCAGCAAGTTTTGAGGTGTAAATGACAATAGACTTTCAGCTGTGAAGCAGGGGAAGTTAAGGGAACCATTTCTTCAACATTGGAACAAGGGAATGAAAAGTACATTTTACAGTGAAAGTATTGTTTTAGAATAACTGTTCTGGGTCTGGAACATCCCACTTGCTGTCTCTCATCCAAAGAAGAATGCAATGGCCATTGGGCCGAATGCCTGGGTTTGCTTCCATCCAGGACTCTTTCCCCACATTTGCCAGGTAGAACTGAGGTGCTTGACAATGACTTTGAGGCACCACCAAGATGGGTTAGACCCAAAGCAGGTCAATGATGATGTCAAAGATTTCATCAGCACCTGCTGAAATGCAACCCCAGGTCTAGATTTCAGGATATGTGTGTGTTTGCTATTTCTCAAAATAAAAGGGGACCCCTGAGCAGGACCATAAATATATCACACAAAAAGGTAATTTCATAATCCCACCATTTTTTGGTTTTGTTTCTGTTTTTTTTTAATTGGGGAGGGGCAAAACTATCACTTTGTGTTCCCTCTTGTGAAAGGGTGTCTCTAACAGGGCTGTTTTGCGCCCACTGGCAAAATGTCTGTTTGGAAAGTGTCTTTTAGAGAGGATGAGGGGAAAATGATAGGTGCTAAAAGAAAACATATTTTACAGGATAACTGAGTCTCCCTCCTCCTCCCACTTGGCCACACCCGTGGCTGGTGGTGTCATGTCTGCTCACTTCCGAGGAGGCATTTATCTTGTCCCAGGATATCCAACGTCTTCCAAATTGTCCCCAAATCCAAGCTGGGGTGTAAGTCCCGGATGTAGTTGAAACGCTATTGCCCAATGTACAACTTTACATTCTACAGATGGGGAAACTGAGGCCCATGGAGAGGAAGGCCGGCTGGGAAGGGAGGCGTTGACTTTCAATTTTAGAGGCGGATTTTCCCTCCACATCATTGAAAGTTTAGGCAGTTGCACATCCTTGCCCCCAGCTTCCCCTTTCTTCCCACCTTTTCCTCCGGCAGCAACTGTTAGACAGCACGTGGCTCCACTTTGCTATGTTGCCCCGTGAGAGGTATGTTGGCCCCCCACCGGCTGCGCCAACCTTCTCTTCCCCTCCCCTCAACCACGCTGCCAAGCGCCACGGCCCGCCCACACACCGTTGGGGAGCCACATGGTCGGCAGCTAGTCTACGAGCTCCGCACTCTGCAGCTTCTGTGCTCGGCCTGTGACCCTTCCCCTGCCGCCACAGTCCCCGGATTCCAGCCAGACACCGGAGGACTTTGAGAGGCTGAGGTCCGGCCAGAGGGTCCAAGCTGTCTGTCGGCCAGCCGTTCCTGTCCAGTATCCAGCCGATCCAGTCAGACGGTTCAACCGGAGAGTCTGTCAGAGGGTCCAGTGGGTCCAGCCGGAAGGTCCACCAGCCAGATCAGAAAAGGCGGGAGATATACTGTGAGGTAGCAGAAACGGTCGGAGAAGGTGGCCCAGACCCTAGCCCTCTGATCAATGGCGGATTCCCGATTTGAAGGGGAGTGGGAGGGACAGCAGTTTAGGGAACTGCCCATGATCCAAGAGGGGGAACCTGTGCTGACCTTCCGGGGGCCCAAGATGCGCAGGGGGAGTGTGTCCTCTCAGATTCAGAGGACATGAAAGTCAGATACCTGGTGCGCTACCAAAGGGAGGGGTTCAGTCCTCCGAGGGGAGAACGGGTGATTCCGTGGCGGCCCCCTGAGAGAGTCTGAGGCTGAGGTCGCACCCGAGGCCGAGGAAGAGGCAAAGATGGAGCATGGGGATGAGGGTGAGGCCGAGTCTGAGGTGGAGGTCGAGGCTAACCCTCATGGCCTGGAGGCTGGGCCTAGTGACAGCCGCAGCCCCAGTCCCAAGCGCAGCCGCAGGAGCCCTAGACCCAGCCCAAGCCAACACCTCAGCAGCAGTAGCAGCAGTAGCAGCAGCAGCAGCAGCAGCAGCCGCAGCAGCAGCAGCAGCAGCAGCAGCAGCAGCAGCAGCAGCAGCAGCAGCGGTCTCATGGGGGACGAGGACTTGATGATCCCCAGCAAGGACGACGATACCAGCTCCCTGTTCTAGCCCCAGAAGTGCCCACTCCAGTGCCCTCCCGCTGGGTCAGCAGCACTCAAACCCCAGAATGGAGCTTCCAAAGAGCAGCTCTACTCCATTGTTGTAATCGGGGTGGGAGTATGAGTGGGTGCCGAGAGTCGTCTGCTCCGTTACTCTGCTATCCATATGCAGCTGGACAGTGATACCGCTCTCCAGATGGCAGCTAAGAGGGAACAACGGGAGGATTGTCCCGTAACGTCGTCAGAGGGCAGCCTGCGGGTCGGTGGCTGAGCATCCGCCACCCCAGAAGAAGGGCCGCAGAAGGAGAAGCCGGGAGGGGGAGGTCCCGCTTTCAAAGGCGCAAGTTTCGGAGAGGGAGGAGGGCCGCTGGGGATTTCCAACAAGAGTTCCAGGTCACCTACCTAAGGTCTTGAAGCCCTTGCTCGTTCAAGACTGGGAGCTGGTGACCTTGGGGAAAAGCTCTTCACCCTTCCAGCTAGAAAGACTGTTGACGCCATCCTGACTGAGTATGCTTCCTTCCATGAAAACTCTGGGACTGCCGCCAAGAAGCTCGCAGTCAATGAGCTGATGGCCATGATCAAGGAGTACTTTGATCTGGTGCTGGGGACCCAGCTCCTCTACAATTTCGAGAGGCCACAGTATGCTGAGATCCTGATTAGCCAACCCACTGCCCAAATGTCCCAGGTGTATGGAGGTGCCCACCTGCTGCGCCTCTTCCCACAGTTGAGTTCCATGCTGTCCTGTACTTCACTAGGTAAGAGGAGTCTCAATGTGTTGCTGACCCATTTGCAAGATTTCCTGGAATATCTGGCAAACGATCCTTCTCTGCTGTGTATTGATCCCATTGATTACCAATTGGCAACCAAAGAGTACCAGCAAACAGCTGGGTAGGGGCTTGGCAGCCTTGGCTCCTGCCAGATGAGCATTTCTCGGAGCTCTCCATTGGGTATGTCAGCCCATAGCTCACCAAAATGACCCGCTCCTCTATAGTATCTGCATTGTTTCGGGTGCTTGTTTGTTCCTTTGAAGTTGCTATTAACTACTTCCACGGAGGAAGCCTCTTCTCTCCTTATGGGACAGTAATTAGTGTTGGCAGTGATGGACATAGAGACTGGGATGCCAAGGAGGAAGGTTGCCTGCCCGCGTAGATGACCACAAGACATGGTGGGCCTTGCATTCCGCCGGTTCCATCTCAGCACTGAGGACTTGTGTTAATACTCAGTGACCAAAGAACTTGATTGATGATTGTTGATGCCAAAGATGTCACCACTTTAACCGGGTATGGGTATATTGGATTATCTGGCACATGGAGCTCCTTCTACTTGCCCCTTCTTGCAATGTGATTTTGATGGTCTTCCACATGCTTTATCTCTATGTCCCAATGACTAAAACTGTTCTGATATTTGCCACGTTGATTCCGATGCATAAGTACGTGATAGGAGAAAATCCTCATCTGTATTGACAGATGTCTAGGAAAGTTCCTCTTTCAAAGATGTTTAACACATGTTGAAAATATATTGATTTTGTTGAAAAAAAGTGTGTGTGTATTTTATCATTCTCTAACTTCCAATAGAACCTAGTGTGCCCACCCAGCTGTAATCACTTTAAGAATGAGCTTTCCTTTTCTCTTGCACCAACCCATTCTAGCCCAGTGAGACCTGGACCTTCCAAAACAGGGAAGGGTGGAGGCAGGCACATCCTCATTCCTTCAAGGTAATCATACGAGGTTTCTATGGTGGTACTAGGTCTAGAAACCACTTCTGGGGCAAGGGAATAAGACTGGGTTTTGCTGCTGTCAGCTATCAAGAAATAAATGAAAATTGGGACTTTCCTCCTAAGAAAGAAGCTGGAGGCCTCATAAAGTCTATTATCACTGCTCAATCTTTTTCTTTATACCTCAGAGGCCCAAACAGTGGGGTAACATCAATGCACTATTTAGCAATTTCCTGTTCTTATCCTCAGGGAGGGAAGGTGGTCCCCTTTCTCAGTGTCCTAGTAATCCCATGAGCTGGGTTTAGTTGGCCATAGCTTAGGCAGGACCCAGGAATCATTGCACTGGTCACTCACAGTCCTGGGTCTACCTTACATGTGTTGGCTCCCTGTGTATCTCTTATGAGCACAACACACACACACACACACACACACACACACACACACACCCTATAGATTATCAACAAGTCATATAAATTAACCTGAGAGTTGGATCATTCTCAAACTGCCACTACTACTAGTGCCTTTGAGAAATGGACAATGAGAAAAGCTCAACTCACTGAACATCAACAGTGTTTGTAAAATAGGAGAGTCATGCTGAGACCATCTGCTTCCTGGGAATGCATGGAGGAAAAGATTTTGCAAAACTGAAAGTCTTATAGAAATGGGAATTGTTGGGGAGACCAAAAGAGATAATTGCAAATTGCTTAGCACAATGACCGGCATATAGTAGGCACTTAAATGTATGTTTTCTTCCCTTCTGAATGTCCACTATCAAGTCCTGTTTCTGAGACTCATTCTGGCTTAGATAAGTCACTTAACTTCTCTGTGCCCAAGTCAACTCCTGTGACTGTAAATTACAGACTAGGTGATTGTTAATTTGTTAGAGGCTGTTTGATTACTTTGAATTTACATGTTGATAGAATCACACTGTTAGACCAGTTTCACATCCCACCAAACAGGCTCTGGATTCTCTACCTGCCTTGAATTCCCAATTTTAGGCTATTTATCACATTTAAGTTCTCTTCCCTTTAACTCTCTATTAGACATCTTGAACTGAGTGTACCATAGGCATCTCAAACTTAACAATCCAGAGATGAACTCATTTTATACTCCTCTTCCTGATTTCTTTGTTTCTCTCGAGGGTCTTACTATCCTTCCAATCCCCAGAACTGAGTTCCAATCCTCTACTCATTTTCATTCACACCTATTGTTTCTACCTTCAAAACCTCTCTCATAGCTGTCCCAGTCTCTCCTCTGACACTACCCCACTCTGGTTTAAATCATCATAGAAAACTTGGGAAGAGAGGGGAATTCTGCCTGCCTCAAATGTCTCCCCACTTCATTCCTTCCTGCATTTAGTCACTAAAACTCATGTCTGATCATATCACTCTCCTAACCAATAAACTTCTGTGGTTCCCTATCCCTCCAAGATCAAAAACAAAATTCTCTGATTGATTTTTTTTAAATAACTTTTTATTGACAGAACCCATGCCAGGGTAATTTTTTACATTATCCTTTGCACTTACTTCTGTTCCAACTTTTCCCCTCCCTCCCTCCACCCCTCCCCAGATGGCAAACAGTTTTATACATGTTAAATAGGTTAGAGTATATCCTAGATACAATCTATGTGTGCAGAACCGAACAGTTCTCTTCTTGCTCAGGGAAAATTGGATTCAGAAGGTAGAAATAACCCAGGAAGAAAAACCAAAAAGCAAACAGTTTACATTCTTTTCCCAGTGTTCTTTCTTTGGGTATAGCTGCTTCTGTCCATCAGATTGATTTTTAAAGGCCTTCAAACCTGATCTCTTTTTCCCTTTCTAGATTTTTAAAATTATTATCTTTTTCACACACTTCTGCAGGAGGTTAATGTGGCCCTCTGAGTTTACCTCTCATTATCACTGGTGGTAGACAGCTCAGATATACATAGTTCTATGCAGGTTATCTCCAATACAAAATGAATTTTTGAAGGAAGAAACTTTTCTCTCTTTTTTGTCTTTCTTTGTATCCTTCTGGACTTAGCACAATGTCTAGCACATACTAGATGTTTAATAACTGCTTCGTGATTTAACTAGGCTGAACTTGTCTCTTCAGACATGGATTACTAGCATGGTTAAATAAAGAATTATTACAATGCGACAATTCTTTTTTCATCCATAGCCATCAAATGCTATGATTCTGATTTTTTTTTTAGTTGTTTATATCTTGTTTTTAACCTCACCAAAATTTTTCCTAGTATTCTTCATCCTCCTTCTTCCCAGAGAGACATCCCATTTAACAAAGATTATTTGGGGAGAAAAAAATAAAGAAAAGAAAAAGGTGGAGAAAAGTTTCAAAACAGAAAGGGTCAAAAAGTCTGAAAATATATCCAATGTAGCCCAATGTAAGTCCATGAGGTGTCTTCTCACATCCCTTCTTTGGTAAGATTCAATTTTGCTTATTTTTGGTGGTCCTTTATATTTGCATTTTTTACAGTTGCGTGTGCTGTTTCTGGGCTCTGCTTTCTTCACTCATCAGTTCAAGTAGATCTTTACATATTTCTCTGTAAAGTCTGGACTAGCTCCCTGGAGGCTTCAGGAGCAGCCGGAGTCAGGATAAGTAAAAGTCCTTGGTCTTTACGGGGAGAAGTGAAGGAGACAAACTGCCACTAACCTCTCTCCTCCTTCCTCTGGAAAAGTGAATCTGGCTTCTCTCACCCCACGTTCTAATCTTTTGCCTCTCTGTATACCCCAAACACGGAGCCAGCACTGAACTGTGAGAAGGGCCATTTTTCCAAACATATGCTAATGGAGTCATTGTCAAATAGGTAATTAGCCTTAAGTGCTCAGTTATCTGATTAAAACATACCTTTTAAGGGTTTCAGCCCTTTACATTTCTCTATTCCTTTTTTTACACCACATTTACATTCCATGACATTCCTAAGTTTCTGGTCTGTAGCCATCTACCACAAAGAATGCTGCATTTAGGGAATTCTTTTCTATTTTTTGTTTTGCTTTTAAATGTGTATTCTATGTATATGAATAGATGTTTACATATGTTAATTGTTTAGAGAAGATTTTTTTCTAACTTGATCATGTCTCTTCTTAGATGCTTAAATTCTGTTTATGCAGAAGTTTTTTCGTATCCAGTAATTCAAATGATATATTTTCTCTTTTGTAATTTCTTCTATTCTTTCTTATGCTCTAGTTCTCCTGTAGTTTTTTTCTGATATAATCTCAAATATTAAGATGACTTTTTTTTTTTTTTTTGCTGAGGCAACCTTGCCCAGGGTCACACAGCTAGGAAGTGTTAAGTGTTTGAGGTCAAAGTTGAACCTGGGTATTCCTGACTTCAGTGTGGTGCTCTATCCACTGTGCTACCTAGCTGCCCCTCAAAGACAAATCATTTTAAAATGTATTGTATAATATGGTTAACTTGTTGGTTTAAGTCTAATTTTTGCCAGACTGTTTTCCAGTGTTTTCATCAGATTTTATCACGTAAAATTTATTTTCTAAATAATTTATGTTATGAATTTTAATTTCATTTATGATATTAATTTATGCTATTGAATCCTACAATTTTTATTCTCCCTTGTTGAATCTCTTCCATTGATCTGTTTCTCTATTTTTTAATCAATATCAGACAGTTTTGAGGACTGCTGTTTTATAATGCTGCTTGAGGTCTGGAAATGTTATCTCTTCTTTATATTTACCTTTTTCAGTATTTGCCTGATATTCTGGATCTTTTGTTTCTCTAAATGAACCTTATTACTATTTTATCATGGTCTTTTTTATCATGAGTCCTTTGTTTTATTGATTAGTATGGCATTTAAAGGTAAATCTCTACTTTGGCACAGCACAGCCACAAAATGAATAATTCTTCAGTTAATTATGTTACTCTTTACCTTTAATAAGATATTTTAATTGAAATTCATAAAAATCTTTTGCATATTTCAGTAGATAGATCCTCAAATATTTTATTCATTTTGTAGTTATTTGGAATGAGATTTCCTTTATATTATTGCCTCTTGGATTTGGTTATTAAATGGAAATGCTACAGATTTTGTGGGTTTTCCATAACCTACAACTTTACTGAAGCTATTAATTGGTCTCAGTTGGCATCTTTGCTGATTTCCAACAATTTCTAAGTAAATCATCATTCCATCAGCAAATAGTTTTAATAGTTTTTCTTTGTCTCTCTTTGTCTTTAATTGTTTTCCTTCTTTATTGCTATTGAGAGAATTTTTGTCATTGTATTAATGATTTCTTACATAAATCACAGCAACATCTTTGACGTGATTTTTAAAATTAGAATTGATATTCATTAATAATGATGGTGCTTTGTTTTATTGCTTCTGGGTTAGCTATTAGGATTCTATTTATCTCACAAAATGAATCTGGTAGGGTGCTTTCTCAGTTTTAGAGACTAATTGTTCTTTTAAAATTTGGTAAAATTTTTCAGTGAATCCACCAGGACCAGGAGGTTTTTCATTTGGTATTTGCCTTGCAGCTGGTATTATTTCTTCTTCTGAGATTTAATTCTTTAAGACCTCTACCTTGAATATTTTATATCTTTGAAGAAATTCAAATTTTGCATCCACTTTCCTCGGTATACAATGGTTTGTATAATAGGTTCTGATAATTCTAATTGTGCTGTAATTTCCCCTTGTTCAGTCGCTATTTGGGACTTTCTGCCCTCTTTTCATTTGATCCGATAAAGGTTTGTCAATTTTGTTCATCTTTCCAAAGAAACAACTTTTACTTCTGTTTAGCATTTCTACAGCTCTGAAATGTCTCTGGCATCCTTTCTATTCCTTGAACAAGGCATTAGCTCCCAGACTGGTGCTTTTTCAGTGCTTGCCTGTCCCTTCTCTCCGGAATATTACCCCCAAATTCTTCCTGCCACCTGACTTCCTTCACATCTCAGCTCAATTCCAACCTTAGGCAAGAAGCTAATGTCTTCCTCTGATCCTACCACCATTAACACTGGTTATAGAATATATGGACATAAATCTATGCATGTTACTTTCCCTATTACAAATGAATTTTTAAAGGTAGGATTTTTATTTTTTGCTTTTTTTGTACTCCCTGCAGTTAGCATAATCTCTGGCCCATGGTAGAAGCTTAATAAATTCTTTTTGAATTGACTTAACTAAGCTTAACCTATCATTTTACATACTGTCTATGTCTAGTAGCATAATTAACTAAAGAATTAGTGAGTAAACACTGAAAAAAACCTTTCTATTCATCCATTGATAGCTACCAAATTCCCTGATTCTAATTTGTAGTGTTTAAAGAAAAATAATTTTGATATTTTATTTTCATATCACCAAGTTTTCTTCCAGAATCTCTCTTCTTTCCTCCTCCCAGAGAGCAATTTCATATAGCAGGGAGAGATACAGAGACAGAGACAGAGTCAGAGACAGACAAAGATAGAGACAAAACCAGAGAAACACAGAGACAGAGAGGCAGAGAGAGAGAGAGAGAGAGAGAGAGAGAGAGAGAGAGAGAGAGAGAGAAAATAATGACTATATGGGAAAAGAAAATACATGCAGCGTGTACCACCTCTTTCTTGATCTCCCACTGCTGGAGAGGAATGAGATCAGAGCACCTGTTCACATATCTTTTCTGAGGGGAATACTTATTCTCTGTAATCTGGCTATATTTTCTTTGGAATGTTTTGTTTTGGAATACATTTTTTCGTAGTCATGTTGAATAGTGTTTTCTTGGCTCGGCTTTCTTTATTCTGCATCAATTTTTGTTGGTCTTTCCTTGGTTTTGCCCAGTTCCTATTTTACCCTGTTATATGCCACAACATTACCATATCACAATTAGCTTAATTAATCCCAATTCATGGGCAATTGCTTTTGTTCCTGTCCTTTGCTACCACAAAAGTGCTGTCTTTATAGAATTCTTTTATGTTTTACACTGCACTTAAATTTGTATTCATTTGTTAGGTGGGTTAGTGCTTTCCCATTCTTTATTGAAATAGTATTGTATTTTTCCAAATACATGTAAAGATAGTTTTCAACATTCATTTTTGTAAGATTTGGCGCTCCAAATTTTCTGCCTCGCTCTTTTACCTCCCCTCCCAAGACAGCAAACAATTTGATATACATTAAATATGTGCAATTCTTTTAATGGACTCAATTTTTATACTTTACATATATATCTAAATATATACATATCTGCATACACACACTATATTTTGGTACATAAAGGAATTTTCTTCTTTGTGATCTCCTTGGGGTAGAAACCTAGTACTGGACTCTCTGGATCACACAATATAGGCATTTTAGCTACTTTATTTACATACTTTCAAATTACTTTTCAGAATTTTTGTGCTGATTCAACATTCCATCCACCAATGGTGTGTCTTCCCACAATCCCTCAACACTGATTCACTCTTCCCATAATTCATCATCTTTGAGAATTTGCAAAATCTGGGATAAAACATTACAATTGATTTAGTTACTATTGCTCTCATTTCTGGGAATTTGGAACATGCTTTCCTGGGGCCATTAATAGTTTGCACCTGTTCTTTGAGAATTGCTCATATCCTTTGACGACTCTTGAGGAATTCTTTTTGGTCATAGGTAGAAAGACAAATGGATACACACATCTATACATGTACAGGTACATAAATCCACATGTACATTTACATACATATACAGATTAGTACCTGCAAGTTTAAATAGTAGATGTATTTTGATAAAACCATCTAATTAGAAAAATTCATATAAGATTTTTTCTTTGTGATCACTTCCTTTCTATGATAGAGAATGTTTCAATGATTTATTCAATTTTTCAGTTTCCTATCATCAAAGTTATCTAGTATATAGCCTAAAGGGCTTTATAATTCTCTCTCTTGTTGGATGAATAACGTTCTACTTCCAGCTGAGATAAATATTAAGTTTTTCTCTTCTAATATTTTTATGATATGATCTTTAATATTAGGTTATATATTCATTTAGAACTGATTGTGGGATGTGGCATAAATTCTGACAGACTGCATTCCAATTTTTCCAGCGGTTTTTTTTCATTAAAAGGAGTTATTTTCCAAGTAATTTTTGTTCTAATTTATCCAACACTGTTATTGAGTTCATTGTTTCATTTTTGCCTTATCTGATCTCTTCCATTCACTTCTTCTTATTTTTTAACCAGTTTCAGATGGAGAATGAGTGCTGCTTTGAAGTAGTGTTTCCTTTTTATTCTTACCTTTTCTCATTATTCATTGATATTCTAGCTCTTTTAGTTTCACCAAAGAAAATCTTTTAAAAATCAAGTTCTACAATGTCTTTTTTGACATATTGATTGGCATGGTATTTAAACTGTAAATTTGTTTGGTAGTATCACTTTCTTATCACATTGGAACAGCCTAGTCAAGACAGGAAATACTCTTGTAGCTATTGAGGCAATTTTAAAAATGGAATCTACCCTAGATCTTTTGTTTCAGTACATCGATGCCCTAATATTTTGTGCATATTGTAGGTATTTGGAATAAGACTTTCTTCCTATTATTGCCTCTTAAATTTTGGGTTGTTAAAAGAAATGTTGATTTTGTGGGTTTATTTCATAGCTGAAAGCCTTTATCTTCATAAAGATGGAAGGTTTAATTGTCAGTGTTTTGCTGATTCCTTAGATTTCTAAGAGTTGTTTTGTCTTTTTTGATTCTCTTTG
This sequence comes from Sarcophilus harrisii, assembly GCF_902635505.1. Classification (NCBI taxonomy): domain Eukaryota; kingdom Metazoa; phylum Chordata; class Mammalia; order Dasyuromorphia; family Dasyuridae; genus Sarcophilus; species Sarcophilus harrisii. Next base: position 9,949,169 of record NC_045432.1, read on the forward strand.
TCTTTAGTTTCTTTTTTCTTTCCTTATTGTTACTGATAGCTTTTCTAGAGTTACATTAAATAATGATAGATGAATCCCTGCAGTTTATTGGATGGGATTTTATTGAAGCATTTGAATTGCTGTTCACTAATAATATTGATGTCTCATCCTCCTTGGCTTTATTCTTTCCTGTTTTAGTTATTAGGACTCTATTAAGCAGTTCAACAACAATTCTGGAGGGTGCTTTTCTTCTCATTTTGGGAATAATTTAGGAAATGAGGGTGTAATTGTTCTTTAAAGGCTGCTCAGATTCTGCTAAATAAGCCCTTAAGATGAGGAGAGATTCTACACAAACTGTTTTCTCTTCTGAGCTTGAGTTCTTTTGGACTCTCTTTGGTCTTCTGTTAGTCTGGGTATTTTGTATTTGAAAAGGAATTGCTTGGTTGGTTGTGTGTGTGGTGTGTGTGTGTGTGTGTGTGTGTTCCATTTTGTTGGCATATCAAATGTGTATTAAGAAATTTGATCATTCTTTTCTTTCTTTAAATTTTGTTGTGCTTTCCTTTGTTCATTTGTCTTTGGTGGACTGTTTCCTATTTTTTTTCTGTAGCTTGGCCCAGGATACTATCTAAACAATTGTTTTTAGTTTTGTTGAGCACTTCAGGAGGCTCTTCATTTCCTGTTGTCTGTTTTTCTTTTAATTTCAGTATCTTCTTTGGTGCTTATTGTGGGCCTTTCATTTGTTGACTTTCTAATTTATGTTGATTCCTGTTCAATTCCTTAACCCCCCATTTTCCTTTTTTTTGTAAAGTTATATTTCTAGGCTTGGATTTGCCTTGATGAATAAGTTTTATCTGCATTATGGTATGCTGTTTCATTATTATCTTTTAAGGATACTTTTAATTTTTAGAAATTTATTTTTTTCTCAATAAGTATTTTATTTCTCCAAATACATGTAAAATAGTTTTCAACATTCAGTTTTGTAAGACTTTGTATTCCAAAGTTTTCTCCCTCCATTACTTCCCCCTCCCCAAGACTGTAAGCAATCTGATATAAATTAAATATGTGCAATCCTTTTAAACGTATTTCTGTATTTTACGTTCCACATAATTTTGTAAAGAAATTTTCTTTGATTTACTCAACAATTCTTCATGTGGGTCTGTGTCTTTTGTGCCTCCTTAATTCATTAGATAAGCACTAGCTCTATTATCATTTAATTTCTTAAGATGTAAGTTAATCAATACAAGATGAAAAATCAAAAACTAAATATTAAAACATCTAAAGGTAGCATTCTTAAAACCGAAATTTGAAAACCTTTTAAAATAAAATTTTCTACAAAAATTGACTCAATTTGCAAATATTTAGAACTCCAAATTTGAACAACTTGAATTCAATTAATTTCCAAATCAATTCCCCATTCAATTCCACTGAATTCCCCATAGGAGGAGTAGAGAAATGATAAAACCTAATGCTCATATGAAAACCATAGACAAGGAAATGATTTTTGGAAGATGACCTGGAACATACAAAGGAACTCATTTAAAAATGGCTAATTTTGCTTGAACATTTCAAGGGCCTTATCATGTTCCTGAATATATAATTATAAACAGGAATATGACAAAGTTGAATATTTATTTACTTAGTTGTTTGGGATACAGAAATGACTATCCTCAGACTGAAAACAGCAGGAAGTGCTAAAGTTTTGCCACAACAGGTTCACTATATTAAAAAAGAAATTACAGTTTAACTTGGTTAGAAAGATTTCTTATGAAAGAAGGAAGCAGCTTGGAACCTCTATAGCAGAGTCAGTGATGGCCTCCAGGCTTAAACTTAAGGCACAGAATGACAACAGTATAACAGAATAGAGCATCCTCAGGTCCATTTCATTTCAGGTGATGGCAGGATACCACAGCCAGCCTCAGAATTAACCAGGTGGGAAAATGTGTTAATTGGGAAACTGAATCAAGAGGCTTTAGACCAAGGAACCCTCCTAGCATTTTCCCCAGGACAAGATATCCACTGCCCATCCATCAAGACTTCACTGTTGGCATTTTCCTGAAGGGGAAAACATTGGCTCAAGAACACACCAAACCTGAAAATGAAGTGGGAAAAACCAATTAGATATACTGATACAAAGTCATAAGTCCTGGATGAATTAAATGACTTGGCTATTCTCAGAAAGACAAAATGATCCATGACTATTCTGGAAAGACTTATCAAATCTATCCATACTAGAGAAAAGAAATGATTTGTCTAAACAAATTGATCACATCCTCTCCCTCTCCTCTCTCTCTCTCTCTCTAGCTTTTGCTTCAGAGTTTTTAGGGTGGGCAATCTGTTTCTTTAATAACATGACTTTTATGGATGTTTTTGATAACTCTTCCATGTTCTCATTTAATTTCGGATCTAAGAAACCTTGTTGAGGGTTGGGAGTAGGGAAAGTAGAATTGGAATTCAAAAGTTTTTAAAATGTTTAAAATGTTTTAAATGTAACCTTAGGAGATGGGAAGTAAAAGGATTTACCTCAAAAGACAATCTTATTAATCAGTATAGACACAGATATAATTATACCAAAATTTGTTTTAATAAATTAGTAACAAACAAAAGGAGTCCTTTTAAAAATCCAACAAAGATTTAAACAAGTCTTTCCTGTGGAGATTATTCTCAATACGCTTAAATTCAACGATGTACAAAGTCATTAGAATTTATTTATTTTTATTTGCCTTTTATTTACGGATAATACTTGGGTAACTTTACAACATTAATAATTTGCCAAACCTATTGTTTCCTTCTTTTCCCTCTCCCCCACCCACCCCTCCCCAAGATGGCAGGGATGACCAGAGATGTTAAATATTTAAATATAATTGATACAATAAGTATACCTGACAAAACGTTATTTTGTGTAGAAAATCAGATTGAAAATTGTACAATTATTGTGAAAAATAAAAATGGGTGTGCATAAATATAGGTTGGAATTCAAACCCTAATTTTTTAGTCATCTCCCAGAGTTCTTTCTGGCATAAACTTATTTCAGCTCATTACTGCCCATTAAAATATTTTTGATCCGTTGCTGAGGATGGCCAGGTCCATCAGAGCTGGTCATCATACAGTATTGTTGTTGAAGTATATAATGATCTCCTGGTCCTGCTCATTTCACTCAGCATCAGTTCGCAGTCATTAGAATTTAATGAATTAATCGTATTCTATAAATTCACAAAGATCATGGATATAGGATATTATTATTAACTCATTTAAAGCAAATCTATTTCTAAGACCGAAGTATGAGAAGATTAAGGTGGTTAAAGGTATAACTTCATTACTCCAAGTATAACTCCACAATTACAAGTTAGCATATAATTAAATTCTGTACCACAAATAGACATTAAATTTCCCCTCCATTTGAGGATGATTGGGGATGGGGATCCATTTCAAATAAACAAACAAGTTTTCCACAGGACTGAAAGTTCTTCTGACTTTGCCCTCACAAATATTTTTAAAATCACAATTCTCTGGAAACTGTCATCCACATTCTGAAAGAAAACGATTGAAATTGAATGTGGCTCAAAACATAGTATTTTCACCTTTTTGGTTGTGCTTTTTCTTTCTCATTTTTTCCCTTTTCACCTGATTTCTTTTTCTTTTTAAATAATACCCTTTTGTTTTCAAAATACATGCGAAATAATTTCATTTCATTCAAACTTATGTTCCCAATTCTTCTCCCCTTCTCCACTCCCTCCCTAGACAGCAAGTAATCCGATATATATATAGAACATTGCAATTTTTCTCCATGATTTCACCATTATCATACTGCACAAAAAAATCGATCAAAAGGAAAAATTGAAAAACCACGAGGAAACAACAACAAAAAGGTGAACATCCCGTTGTGGGCCAATTCAGTCCCCATTGTCTTCTCTCAGATGGGATTCTCTCTCCATCACAAATCTATTGGAATTGGCCCAGATCACCTCATTGTTGAAAAGAGCCACTCCATCAGAGTTGTTGACCTGATTTTTCTTGCACAGCATGACGAATATGTAAATAGTTTAGGGAATTGCACATTAAACATTAAAACATTAAACATTGAACACAAATAAATTCTATCAGGTTTCTTACTGTTTTGTGGAGAGGAGAGGTGAAAGAGGGCAAAATTGGGAACACAAAGGTTTTGTAGAGGTGAATGTTGAAGACTATCTTTGCATGTATTTAGAAAAATAAAATACTAGAAATGTGAAAAATAAAATAAAAAAATCAAATCTCATAGGTTGAAAAGATATTACAACACAATTTCATCAGAGTTTCAATAGCCAAAAGTAAATATGGTAACCAACCTTTTAAAAATTGAAAACAAAGGTAACAGGAATTTATTTGTATCACTTTTAAAACAATTGAATCTATAATAATTTAATCCAAAAGAATCAAGACTTTAATTTTCACAATAGGTCTAACACCGTGATTTAGCAAATTCATGTTGGGTTTATATTTATTTACAGTACAAATTGGTAAACTGAGCTAACTTGTTTTAAGATCATGCAATCAACAAGTTTTAGAACCGCATTTTTAATACTTTGTTTGATGTCAAAGTGGAACAAATCCTGACTCATCACAAACATCTTATTAGAAGAACACATTTTAATTTAAGATGAAACCAGAATGAATTTAATTATATCTGGATCTATTTTCAAAGGTATCACCTGACTCAATATATAATTTAATAACATACCTAGTTGTTAAAATGACTTGATAAAGCCTTATTCTCAATAGAATGCAATAATGCAATAAGGTAAAGTGACTCTGACATATTTATAACAATTATGCTTTGTTAAATTATGAGTTAAATTTTTTACCCTAAAAATGGCGGCACAAAAACTTTTAAGATGCTTTTACGTTATAAAAATCTGTAACAGCTTACAAAATTTGGTCTATTCAATAAGAATTAAATTTTTTTATAATAATATTTTATTTCCTCCTTAACTGTGTGTTAAAACAATCATACACAGAAGAAACAGAATTTTTCTAAATAAAGATCATGTATATTTTAAATTGCTTTCTTAATAATAAGCTTTTTAAGGAAAGAAGCAAGTGATTTTAAGGGTCAAACACAAATCTACTACAAAAATGGGCATGAATCTCATAATCCATCAAATTTCTTTCAAAAGATACGAATAGGAAAAAGAAATGTCTAAATTGATCTGCCTTAAACTTTAATTCATAAGAATTTCCAAATATCTAACTAGATTTTCTAATCAAATCCTATAAGCTTTCTGGTTGTTCTTTGGCTCACAAAACTTTTTCCTTTTCATGATCAGGAAAGAGTTAACATGTAAAATAGAGGCTTTGATTTTTTAACTCCTTAAAAACTTTCTTAATCAGAAAAAGACCTTTCCTGGCTGTTACACAATAAATGTTTTTGATGAAGTGTTGTATTCAAGCAAATTCTAAAGAATGAACTTAGAGCAAACTTGTGGAGTATTTCAGAATTTATACAAATATTTAAACCAAAATTGGAATCGGATCAAGAGACTTAAAACTAAATAAAGTAAAGTCTAAAGATACAGACAGTAGATCTACCAGGAAGGTGTTTTCCTTCAACCAGTGGACACAATTATAGACATCCTTGATGATCCTTGGAACACAAATTGGACACAAAAAGACACACAAAAAATCTGTATCTAGAGGCCCCAATATCTCCTTACTAACTATTTGTCCTTCTTTCTCAAAGAGGACCATGACTTCAGAGAGAGGATGCCATGACAAGCCTGTAAATTTGATTTAAGTGAAGGAGGGCTGAGAAAGGTCCTGCCTCATTTTCCCCTCAGGACCATCTGGTCCAGTCAGTACAAGGGGTCAGGATTTGAGCTGATTCCCTGATGAGTTTAGTCCCTTCTAAAAGTCTACAACAGCATTCAAACTGACCGCACACAACTACCCACAGCACCTTAATATGAATAGCACCCAAAGACAAACAAAAGACTGCAATTTTCTTAAAAATCATTTTGTGTGCACAAAGTCTCCTTTTTAGGTAAAATTTTGGGATGGACACATAAACACAAACATACATACATAAAGGGCACAAGACATTCATTAGCCTATATAATAATGTATAATAGATTGATATGTAATAAAATAAAACAACATCAATAAACATAGTAGAATAACTACAGTGGTGTCTTGTGATGATTTGGACCAAAATCCCTTTCTATTTTCCCATCACCATTGATGTATCTCCATCCCCAGTTGCCATTCAGGCTTCCAAATTAGGTGTCCCCTTCACTCCTCACTTGTATTCACCTCTGTTTTCTTTTTACCATCTTTTCCATATGCCTCTTATCCCTCCCCTGGGATAAGGGCCTCAAGAAAGAGTACAACATTTTCTAAGGGATCATTATATCAAAAGGGTCCAAAATATATATTCATGCTCTCACCGTGCACCTTCCCATCCATAGAGGAAGGTGGGAGCGTCTTTTCATATTTTTCTTTGGGCCTGTTTTCTCTCTCATTTGGTAAAATACTTTCATTGTTTTCTGGTTCTTTCCATTTACATTTTTTCTAGAATTGTGTTGCTGTTTTCTGGTCTCTCCTTTCTTCACTATGCATCAGTGCATGCAGCATAGTCATCATTTCATGTCTACACAGCATACTTTATGACTTTCCTTTACTTTTCCTTACTATTTGTCAGTGAAAATTCTGGGGTTTTCCTAGTTTTTTTTTTTTATTTTTGCTACCACAAAGAATGCTTCATTTCAAACAATCTCTCTATTTTTTTTTATTTTGCCTTTGGGCTTCTATTCAAATTGATATTTCACACATAGAACAGAAACAGCAACACACAAACAATCATATTTTGGCATATGTGGGGACTTTATTATGATGTTAGCTTACACCTTGGTTTTGGCCTCTTGGTTTTCATGCTATAGATATTTTAGTAATTTTATTTGGATAATCCCAGGTGGCTTTTTAAAATGTTTGAACTAATGCACCAACAAGGCACTGGGTGCATATCTTCTAATCCCCACAAATTTGTCCTCTTGGAGAATTTGCCAAGTGTGGTAAAACATGGGATAGGCCTGGTTAGCCTTTCTCTTATTACTAAGGATTGCAGCATGCTTTCACGACCATTAATAATGTTCAGTTCTGTTGAGAGCTGTTTATGTATTTTGCCACTTGTCTTTAGGAATATCTTTTGGTCCAGGTAGAAAGAAAAATATATTCATACATGATAGACATACACACAAAATGTTATATATATATGTACATGTACATATACACACATAGTAATACTTGCAGATGTGAGTTGTGTATATATATATCAAAGCTTTATTAGAAAATTTGATACTAAGGTTTATTTTTCCCCTAACATTGGCTTCCTTCTCATATTAGAGATGCTTTCATTTGGATTATTCAGAAGCTTTTCAGGTTCATGTAATAAGGTTGTCTAATCTAGCTTTTGTAATTGCCTCAGTCCCTTGTTGGTTAAAAATATATCCATTGGGCAGTTGAGATACAGTGGAAATGTACTGGCTCTGAGTCAGGAGGACCAGAGTTCAAATTGCCTCAGACACTTAACACTTACTACTTCTATGACCCTAGACAATAACCCCAATTGTCTTGTCAAAAAAAATACAGGTATTTTTCCTATGTGAGACAGGTATATGAAAGCCTTTAATATTATTATGGTATGATCTGTCAGATTAAAGTCATGTATCCATTTGAATTTTTAGGGAATATGGTGAAACTGCTTCCCTTTTAACTACCAGTTTTTTTAATCAAAAGCACTTCTTTCAGGTAGTTTTTGCTTTCTGGTTTTTGAACACTGTTTTGGCGAGCTATTTTTTCTTATTCTCCCTTGTCTGGTCTCTACCATTGATCAAATTCTCTGTTTTAACCACTATCAAGGTTTTGATGAATACTGCTTCAGAAATGGTATTCACTTTTTTCTCCTTTTCTCATTTCTCATTATTATTCTTACTTTTTAATTTAATTCAATATTACCTATTTTGTTCCCCAAAGGCTTTTTTTTCCTCCAAGTTCTTACAAAGTATATTGTGGCATACTGGATTGATATGGCATTTAAAGGGTAATTTACTTCGGTAGTATTTCCTTTTATAAAATTAGCACGGAGAGAAGAGTACTAAAATTTTTCCTGCAAGTTAGGTTTTTGTTTTAAGGAAGAATTTTAATCTAATCTGTATAAATTTTAATATATTGATAAGCTGCTCCTCAAATATTTTCATACATTCTAAATATTTTGAAATGGGATTTTTCTGTTAGAGCCTTAGATTTGTTACTGTTTTTAATGTGGATTTTGTGGGTTTTATTTAGTCAACAATTTTATTAAAGGTATTAATTATTCTTCAAATATCATCTTTATTGATGATATTTTTCTTTTTTCTTTTCCATAATTTTCTTCTTTCCTTATTCATTGATAGCATTTCCAAAAGGTCCAAACAGTGATATTCTTGGATGAAAACTGCCTCTTTGACAGCATTTAAATTTAAAAGTTTGAATTTAACCATAAATGATATTGGTGTCTTGCTTTCCTTGGCTTTTTCTTTCCTCCTGATTTAATATTAGAACCATTCATCTCAAAATCATCTAGTAGGTTGCTTTCTTGAACTTTGAGAATTGTTTTGGAGTGTTACTGGTACTAATTGTTCTTGAAAGATGGATAAAATTTTTTTGAACCCTAAGATAAAAGGTTTTCTTGGTGGTTCCTTTACAGCCTGTCCTTTTTTTTCTGAATTAAATTTTTTAGTTCTCTCTTGTTTTGTTTTTTGAAGGAATTCATTATTTTCTTGTGTTCTCAATTTTGAACGTATGTGAAGGTTCTGATGATTTTTCAACATGTTTTTGTTCCGTAATTTCTCTTTGTTTCCTTTCATTTGGTTAATTGTATTTGACAAGACAAGGTTTGTCGTTTGTTATCATTCACATAATCACTTTTAATTTTTTTTATTGCTTTTTTATTCCTTGAACATGTGGTGTTTTATTGGCTGCTTTTCTGCCCAGAATGGTCTCATCTTTACCTCTACATCCGACTCTCTGCTGTTGTTCAGTCTTTCAGTTGTAATTCTCAGTCTTTATTACCCCATTTGGGGGTTTTTCTTGCCAAGGTCAGTGACTCTTAATTTTTCCAACTCCAGGTTCATATCCCTTTGCAAGATGCTAATGCCTTTCCTCAGAGCTTCCTCCCATAGATTGCCAAATAGTTTTGGGACATGGTTCTGTTCATATTGAGTCCCCATTTAATAATGAATTTTTGAAAGCAGGCATTCCGCCCTTTTAAAATTTAGTTCTTTAGCATAGTACCGACAACAGGGATTTAATAAATGCTTCTTGACAACTAAGTTTTCATTGCAAATCAGATAATCTATTAGCATGATAATTTGAGAATTATTACAGTAAGTACTGAATGATTTTTCATTCCTTCAATGATGCATTGATACTCAATTCTTATATTTTTTACACTTATTTTAAAATAGATTTTTATTTAGTATCCTGTTTTCAACATTCCCAAATTTTCTTTGTGTTCCTTCCTGTAGTAAGAATCTTATGTAACAAAAAGATTTTAAAGAAAAGAGGGAAGAAATTGACAAAAATTAATATATCTAAAAAGACTGAAATATATGATTGCTTCATGTGTGGGTTCCACCTCTGCACAGGAGTGGTGTTGGACATTTTCATACTCCTTTTCTGTGAGATATTTCTCCGTTATTTGGGAAATTCCTTTTGATTCTTTAATTGTTCTTTCTGTTTAATGTTTGGTAATCTTATTGTGTGTTTGTTGCTCAGAATTCTTTACTCTGTATTGATTCTTATATTTTTGATTTTTTCATGGTATTCTATTTCCCAATTTAAGTTGTGGGTCAAACCCTATGAGGTTGGGTTAGAATGTGAGGTTTCACAAGCTTCTGATTATTATCAGTAAATGTTTGATTTGTATATTATTTTATATCTATACACAGGGGTCACATAAAGTTTTCGGTGACAAGGTGTCACAAGTGAAAAGTTTAAGAAATTTGGCATAAGGCATTGATTAAGCTAATTTCTGGGATACAACTTTCCAATTTTTCTAACAATTTTTTTTAAATCAAAAATGAGTTCTTTTCCTGGGTAATTTGTTTTCGCTTTATCAAACACTGGTTTGATTCCATTTTTCTATTCTCCCTTATCTTGATCTCTTTTGATCTGATCTATTTTATTTTTTAACCAATGCCGATAATTTTGATGACTGCTTTTTGGATGTGTTATTCATTCCCTGTCCCGATTATTTATGGTATTCTAGGCTTTTGGTTTAAAGAACCTTGGTCTTCTCCTCTTCCTCCTCTTTCTCCTTCTCCTCCTCCTTTTTCTTTCTTCTTTCTTCCGCTAGTTCCATCTTCATCTTGTCTTATCTTTTTTTCTTTTTCTTTTTTCTCTTTTTCTTCTTCTCTTAGTCTTTTTCAAATTCTCAATGTATCCTTTATATATATGGTTTGATGAAACATTTAAATCTATTTTAGTAGTATTAGATTGGGCCACAATTATTATGTAATAGTCTTTTTTTTTCTTTCCTTTTTTTTTGTCTTTTTACAGGATATATGATGGGTAATTTTTACAGCCTTTTAACAATTGCCAAATTCTTGTTTCAATTTTTAGCTCTTATCCCCTCCCTCCCCAGATGGCAGATGACTAAGTAAAATAAATAAATTAGTATGTATAATACATAGTGTGGTGATGAATATTGTCAATTAGCTGGAAAATAAAGTGGTGGTAAATTTTGTCAAATTTTATTCCAGAGTTCTTCTTTCTCTGGTTTCAGTTTTATATGTTCCATGGAAATGATTTGGATCTCGTTGAGATTGTCCATCAGAACTGGTCACAAGAGTATTTTGTTGAAGTATATAATGATTCCTGACTGTATTTACCAGATCAGTTCATGAAGTCCCAGGCCTTTGAAATCATCAGGGTCATTTTACAGAACAAGTAATATTCATAAAACATAACAATTATTCAGCCATTCTCCAACTGATGGACAACTACAGTTAGTTTTAGCACACAAAAGGGCTGCACAAAAATCGTGCACATACAGGTCTTCCCTTTATAATCTTTGGAAAAGCCAGTAGTAACATGTGGACAAAATGTACAGTTGATAATTTTTATATAGTTCCAAACTACTTTCAAATGTTGGATTCGTTCACAACTCCACCAACAATGCATCAATGTCCCAGTTTTCCCGCATCCCCAACAAATCATCATTATTTTTTCCTGTCATTTAGCAATCTGACAGGTTGTGGTGGTATCTTGAGTTGCTTAATTTGCATTTCTATATAATCTTGGAGCATCTTTTCATATGGCTAGAAATAGTTTCAATTTCTTCATCCGAAAATTGTCTGTTCATATCCTTTGACCATTTTTCAATTGGATGGCTTGATTTTTTATAAATTAGAGTTAATTTCTATATTTGAAATTGGTTTTATCAGACCTTTGACTTGTAAAAAATATTTTTTCCAGTTTATTCTTCCTTCTAATCTTTGTAGCAGTAAATAGTCTTATACTTTTAGATTGTTCTTCATCCTAAGAAAATTTTAATGGTGTCTGTTAAAAGAATCTAAATTCTTTGTTGTTGTTCAGCCATTTTTCAGTCACCCAGAATTTTATAACCATTTGGCTTGTTCTTGGCAAAATTATTGGAGTAATTATTTGCCATCTTTCTCCAGCTGTTTAGAAATAATAAATTATATTATATATATATATATATATATATATATATATACGTGTGTGTGTGTTATGTATGTTTATATTTCCAATATGTAAAAATAGTTTAAAGTTTTCAACATTTTGAGTTCCAAATTCTCTTCTCCTTCCCCTCTCTTTCCCAGTTGTTGAGAAGGCAAAGAAATTTTTTATAGATTATAACATATAAGTCTTAAATATTTCCATGTTAGTTGTTGTCAAAGAAAACAATAAGAACGAACATGAGAGAGAGACAGAGAGAGAAAGAGAGAAAGGAAGGAAGGAAAGGAAAAGAAAGAAAGAAAGAAAGGCAGAAAGGCAAGGAGGAAGGAATGAAGGAAGGAAGGAATGAAGGAAGGAAGGAAGGAAGGAAGGAAGAAAGGAAGGAAGAAAAAAATGTTAAAATATGTTTTTTCAGACAGACTCCATCGTTCTTTCTTCTGGAGGTGGATAGCTGTGAATGAATTCTTTGGAATTGTCTTGGATCAGGGTATTGCTGAAAATATTGTCATTCACAGATGATCACTGTACAATATTTTCCTGTTTCCTTCATTTGCATTAGTTCATGCAAGTCTTTTCAGATTTTCTGCTTTTTCAGCTCATTTTATAGATAAGCAAAGCGAGGTATACAGGGTTTAGTATTATGCCAGGATCACAAGCTAAAGTGTCTGAGACTGATTGAACCTTCAGGTCTTCTTGACTCCGGATCTGGAGCTCTCTGATGCATCACCCAGGTTTCCTGAAGCTATTACCTACAAAACTGAAAATGAGTTCACAGACTTCCAAACCATTCCTTAATTTAGTTTATTATTTCTTTGTGCCCTTAGAAACTTATCTTCCCTTGCCAAAATTCTGGTTTCCAAGAATTTATTTACTTCCTTAAATTTTTGGTTTTTCTATTTCGTTGCTTGACTTTTCATAATTTAAAAAATTCTTTGCTTGCTCTTATTTTTCCTTGATCTCTTATTTGATTTTTAAAGGCCTTTTGTTCTTCAAAATATTTTGTGCTTGAGACCGTTTGACATTTTCATTGATAAAGAGTGGCTCATGTGCAAAATGTTTCAGCCCTTTGTGTCAAGAAAGTGGAACTGAGCAGATGCCCATCAGTTGAGAATGGCTGAATAAGTGGTGTATATGAATGCTTATGAGTGTTATTGTTCTTAAGAAGATGCAAGATGAATACAGACCTGAACTGACCGAACTTGAGTGAAACGGCAGGATCAAGAGATCTTATATACTTCAACAATACCTATATGATGACAATTCTGATGGACGTGGCCCTTCAACAGTAATGAACCAAATCAGTTCCCATGACAGGAATGAACTTGACCACACCCAGAGAAAGAACTCTGGGAGATGACTATGAACATCCCTCTATTTTTGACCACCTGCAATTTTTGATCTCCTTTCACAGGCAAATTGTACAATATTTCAGAGTCTGATTCTTTTGTACAAAAATAACGGTTTGGTCAGGTATACTATTGTGTATCTAATTTATTTTTAATATATTTAACATCTACTGGTCATCCTGCCATCTGTAAGAGGGAAAAATTGGAACAAGAGGTTTGGCAATTGTCAATGCTGTAAAGTTACCCATGCATATAACCTGTTAAAAGGCTGTTAAAATGAATGTTGAAGACAATCTGATTTTAATTTGGACAAATAAAATACTATTAAAAGAATGTTTTTCCATTTTGTCGGACAGAATTACAACTCTGATTTTTCTGAATTTCCTGCTGCAATCCAGAGAACCTGGTGTATGTGGGGACAGCATCTAAGGAGGGTCAAATCTTGCCAGCAGGAGTTGATATCAGAGACTAAATGGGTTGACAGGTACTTTAGGATTCTTTGGTCCTTTCTGGGAGGTACCAGCGACAGGCTGAGGAGTTGGTATTTAGAGCCCTCTTGTTTGGGTCTTCTTTTTCCCTTAGGGGAAATTGTAGTGGCCTAAGCTGGTTATGACCACTTTGAGACCAATCTTGGACTGCTATCTCTTCTGTCACTACTTCCCATTCCTCAAGTCTCTACTAAAGTCCTTCGGTAAGAAGCTTTTCTCAGTGTTGAATCTTAACGCCTTTCTTCAGTTCTAGCTCTGATTTATCCTGGCCATAGATTGAATATTTTTCTCCCATTAGATTTGAAGAGAGGACTTCGAACATTTCTTCATATCCTGTGACAAGACGGAGGCTGCCATGGAGTAGATCCTTAAAACATTTGTTTGTGACGACTTCTTTCAGTCCCTCATTTATTTTGTATATCTTTGAATGGTTGTATTTTTTTTGTAAGAAACCAATTTTAGGTTAATTTAATCCAGGTGCATTTTAAAATTTTAATTAGGATTTTTCTCTGAATTATCTTTTATAGTTTTTTTAAATTAGGATTTTGTTTTGCTCTTTCTCTTAAATAGGACTTTTCTTTTCAGGTTTTTGCTTAATTGACTTAAATCAATCTATTTCAGACTCTTTTCCTTATCTCCAGTTCATTTGCCACTTATGTTAACCATACTTTAGAGTTGAATGTACCTTTATTTATTTCATCTGAAATTCATTTTGCCTTTTTACTTCTTTTTATTTTTTCCTCTGTTGTGGGAGTTAACCCTTCCTCTCATTTCAATGTGTTCATTAAGGTCTTTGTCTTTCATTTTTTTCCTTTTCATTTTTAAAAATTTTTCTCTTCGATCTTTTAAACCTTCCTTTCTATCTGTTCTAAACTGTTATTTCTGATTCCTCAGTGGTGTTGGGGTCCTTTCCATTTTGTTAAATCCCTTTCTGTTTTTAGAATGTCCTAAGTCGGTGTTTGTTGAGTTTTTGTGAATGTTTCGTTTTTAAGTTGCAGATCAACAACTGATGTTGGTTTCTTTTCTATTGATGAAAGAAATTTGAGATAAAAGCTTTCCCTTAAAGGACTGCTTTTTCCTGCATCAAAGTTTTGGTTTGTTGTCTTATTCTTGGCATTTTTAATGAAATGGAATCATTTTTCCAAAATTTTTTTCTTGGACTTACCAATTCTTTAGGATTTAGTTCTAAGTTATTAATTTTTAAAAGTTTAACCTTTTGAAGGGGAAAGGGAGGTAGGGAAAAGAAAGCTTAACTGAAAAAATTTTCAATTAAACGTTAAAAATTGTTTACTGGAATTGAAAAATAAGACACTATGAATTTTAAATAACAAATTTGAAGAACTCAATTATTATCTCCAATTGATTTAATTTCCTATCTTTATTGAATATAATTTTATGGGAAGATTGATGAATATTTCTCTTTCTGCATTTTGTTGTGAGTTTTTACATAGAATAAGGATTAATTTTTGTAAAGGTGCCACAAACTGAGAAAAAGGTATTCTCATTTCTTACCCATTAGTAATTTGATCCATTCATTGATCAGGATTTTACTTCCTTCTTGTCTGTCTTCTAGATTTATCTGGGTAGGAAGGAGGCAGGGAAGGTTCTTCAATTTTAACATGTTTGCTTTTGCTTTCCCAGATTACTTAATTTCTTTAAACATTTAGAAGCCATAAGTCATTTTATAATAAAACAGAGTTATTTTTAATAGCCGCTATTGTTCCCAGTTTTTTATGTATCTTCCATTCTTCATTTTAGTCAACAAACAAAACTGAATTAAATCTGAGGTGGGTTAGGCTTTTGCTTTATTTCTTTTTCATTTGCTAGAAATTTCTTTTAAATTTCATATTGATTATTGATTTTTCCAATTTTTGCAAAAATCGAAACTCAAATGCTTTTTCTACTTAATCAGTTTTTCAAAAGAATCAAATTTTCTCAGTTGGTTGTTTTTGAAAACACAAAATCATCCCATTCAGTGTTGATTTTAAAATGTAGATTAGACGTGGAACAAATTAGACAAAGGGATTCAGACAATGGTTTCCAAAACCAATTGATTGGGTCACAATCAATTTGGTTGGGATTTTTAAAACCAGAAAATAAATTATTATTATTTTTTTTTAATAGCCTTTTATTTACAGGTTATTGCATTAACTTTACCGATTAAAATTGCCAAACCCTTTTCCAATTTTTCCCTTACCCCACCCCTCCCCAGATGGAGGATGAAGGATGAAATACATTAAAATATAAATTAGGTAAAAATAAGTTACATGGCCAAAACATTTTTTTGGTATAAAAGAATCGACTCTAAAAATTTAAATTAGCTTTGAAGGAAATCAAAAATGGGGTGGGGCAAAATTAGGGATTGGGAATTAATGAAATTTGGTTTTTACATCTCCAGAGTTCTTCCCTTCGGCGGTTAGTTCATTCCGCCCATTGGAAAGATTTGGTTGATCATTTTGTGAGGATGGCCAGGTCCTTCAGAACTGGTCATCATATTTTGAAGTATAATGATCTCCTGGTCCTCCTTTCACCAGCATCAAATTTGTAAGTTCTCCAGGCCTTCGAAATCATCCATTGATCATTTTTACCGAACAGTAAACCATAATATTCATATACCACAATTTATTCAGCCATTCTGAAAATATAAATTAACTTGAAAGAACCCATTTATAATTAAAAAAGAAACAATACTATCCCTTTCAATCACAATTTTCCCCCCATCACTTTTTGATATATCAAGGTCCCAAAAGAAAAAAAGGGTTTTTCCTTGAGTTTTGGAAGTTGAGACCTCCATGAAGGCCAGCAGATGACAGGGAAAAAGTTTTTTATATAGTATTTTTATTTAATATGAATATAACCAAATACTTAATCAATTTTATAATAAAAAAATTTTAAATTAAAAATAAAGAAAATTAACTTCTAAGAAGGGAGGGAAAAAATTTTAATGAATTTTCCAATTGCCCAACCTGTGATGTGGAAGGAATGATTGTATTGGAAAACTGCCTTTAGAAATTGGTTTACACTAAACATTATTCATATTCCAAAAAAATTTAAAAAGGATATGTGACCCTAAATTAAAGATCCACCATAAAAAAATTAGCAGAAAAATCTATATCTTTCCCTTTAAAAGGGATTGGGCAATGAAAAAGTAATAACAACCTCGATTTCATGAAAGTAAAAATTTTTGCAAAAGAAAAAAACCATCTATTATAAGAAAAGAATCAAATTGGAAAAAATCTTTGTTTCTATTTCTTAAAATTTGGTATTGTTAAAACTAGTATTATCAGCATTTTATATGTATACATTGTAGATAAAAGACGACGGATAGATAGATAAAGTATGGACCAAAAGTTATTCTTCAGTACATAAGTGGTCAAGGAATTTGAGCAAACAGCTCTCAAAAGAAAAATTGCTGGAATAAACATGGGAGACTTCAAGTTCTGAACTTTCACACAGCTGTCTTATCCAGAAACAGGATCTGAACTCGGGTCCTCCTACTTTAGAGGCAGTGAAAAATCACTGTATCATTTTAAGTTGGAGTCCAGCTCCTATAGTGAGATGAAGGATGTGACAACATATCGGGGCCAGGTGGAGAAGTCCTGTTTGGGGACTCTTTGAAGTTTATTGATCAGAGACACAAATATACATATATATATATATATATATGTATATATATATATATATATATACCTCAAATGCTCATAGGTTTGATGCAAAGTACACTCTTTTAAAATCCCTATAGCCTAACAAAATTCTGCTAAAATGTAAATGAATAAACCCTTAAGCCCCAGATCTTGGTTACTTGGACAGAGATGAAAATAGTGGAGATACACAAACGAATAAAGTTTATTATACCATTATCTCAGGTATCTTTCTCCCAAATACCTTTAATCTCCTAGTGGACATTCTTTCCTGTCCTAAATTCAAAGGTTTAGCTTTTAATCCAAAGAGTAGTGTTTGTATTTTGCTTCAGTCACTAGATTATTAATTTATTACATTGACAAGAAGTCTCTGCTATTTCAATAAGGAAGTGTTGGTGAGCCAAGTTACTATAAGACTCAAAACCTGGAATGGAGTCTTACCTCCTGGCGCCCTACAATTCTTCCCTTTTTAAATTAAAAATGAAGTCTGTGGACTTCAGTTCTCATAGGTGAGAATGATTGCAGAACATACTTGACAGCACAAGGGGCTAAAGCCAATCAGGAGCAAAATAAAACAAGGGAGAGGAACAAAATGCCAAAGCATAGAGGTCAGATTATTTACAGGATTTATCTTTTTTCACCACTCAAATATTTGGGTAGCTACACTATCAGGAGCAACTCCATGGACACTGCTTCTTGCCATGTTTTTTGCTAAAAGTTAGCTGCAATTGAGATTCCAAATTGCTCACATGATTCCCTAACCATATGAATGATTGCTCCACTAAGTTTAATTCTTGTTTTAACTCATAAGCTATATCAATTTGTCCCAAAAAGCTTATGATATACTATTTGCTGATTAATCTGCAAATTGAGCAGTCTGAACAGTTTTTGTAAGAGCTGTAGCTGAAACGGCCAGTGTTGTAATAGTCGATAGATTTGCTAGAATTCCATCAGTGAGGAATCCCACAAATCTCTTCTACTACTACTATTTTCTAATTTTCTTTGATGTCGTCTCAAAGCTGTTCACCTGCTGATTTATACCAATTGTGATTCATCTTATTAGACATTATCACATAGGATAGATGTTTCATAACAACCACAGGTATGGAATTTGACAAACATTTGAATAGACGCAAGACATTGGAATAAAATACAATTGTACCATTTTATAACATATCCTTCTAACACATTCATGATTTGGATTCTAGGGCCATTCCTTAAAACAGTATCTGCAGTTAGAAATATCTGCAGTTATTTTTAAATCTGCTGTACAGTATAGCTCTCAGGGGCTTGAAAACATCATGGAATCCCCTGTCTGAAATGTGAAAATTTGTGCCACATTGTAACAGAAGACCCATCCAGAGACTAGAGAATTTGGGGTCCATTCACCACTCAGTGCCAATCCCCTTCTTAAACAAAGTCCTCTGGGGCTCAAAGTCCTCTGGGAGCCAGGGGGATGATCTCATCTTCTGAAACTGCTTCCTGCTGAGAATGGGAGTAGATTTGAGTCACTTGCAGGGTCCCATCTTTTTATGGAGGGGGTGGCAAGTAGGAGCTGACTAAAGTGTCCAAAGGTGTACTTAATTCCTTGAAGCTGGGCCACGTAGCTGTAACTGACCAAAAGCTAGAATATAAAACAATTCTAACAAATACAGGTTAGGATGATCTGAGATAAAAAGACCAGCCCACAAGGACTTCTATAAGAAGTATATTGAGCAGCAATTTTTAGGTAATGAACTGTATTTGTAACACAGGACATGCAGTATATACCAATCTGAAAGAGATTTCAATTTTAGTTTTAAATGAACAATAAAATAACAGTTCATTCTCATGGACAATCATGTTTATTGTTCTTACATTGTTTTGGAAACCTATAAAGAATTTATTTCACAAACATTTCTATGTATCTATAATAAATGGATGATTAGGCCAAATACTCATTCATCAAATTATTTAGGATATATTGACTACGTAGTTTCATATTGAAAACAAGATATTATATACTTGAATTTGTGTTGACCATTTGCTCTTATCATAGGAATTTGTCATAAAAGGAAAATACGGAGGTATGATAATACCCCCAAAACCGACCCTTCAGCCCTCAGCCTGAGAGCACACACATGA